>NC_091171.1:46438143-46468143 GCF_040958095.1 Procambarus clarkii
ACCACCCACACCCTAACCACCATCACCTACATATCCACCCACTCCCACGAATGCATCACGTCACTGGAAGACAGGAGAGCTCCGGGAGACATGATCACTACCAACAAAATTCTAAGAGGAATTGACAAGGTAGATAAGGATAAACTTTTTAACAGGAGTGGTACTGTAACATGGGGCAACCCGTTCTCGCAAATTTAATAAGTAAATATTGACTTATTAAATATGTGCATAGGTGACATACTTAACGTAATAGTTTCCCTTGAAAAGCTTCATAGAAAACACCGACCTTACCTAACCTACTTAGTATGTTAAGATAAGCATCTTATTGCTTGGTAATTACAATTATTACCTAACCTATACCTATAATAGGTTGTTAAGTAACAATTGTAATTACGAAGCTATAAGATGCTTATTTTAACATACTAAGTAGGTTAGGTAAGGTCGGTGTTTTCTATGAAGCTTTTCAAGGGAAACTATTATGTTTAGTATGTCACCTATGCACGCAACTAATAAGTCAATATTGACCTATTAAATTTGCGAGAACGGGTTGCATGGGGACACAGGTGGAGACTGAGTACCCAAATGAGCCACAGGGACGTTAGAAAGAACTTTTTCAATGTCAGTAGTTACTAAATGGAATGCATTAGGCAGTGATGTGGTGGAGGCTGACTCCATACACAGTTTCAAATGTAGATATGATAGAGCCCAGTAGGCTCAGGAACCTGTACATCTGTTGATTGACAGTTGAGAGGCGGGACCAAAGAGCCAGAGCTCAACACCCGCAAGCACAACTAGGTGAGTATAACCACCACCTCCACAACTCCCACCTGCACAACCACCACCACCACCACTCCCACCTGAACAACCACACAACCACCACAACCACCACCACCTCCACTCCCACCTGCACAACCACCACAACCACCACTCCCACCCGCACAACCACCACTCCCACCTGCACAACCACCACCACCACTACCTGCACAACCACCATATAGCCAGGGTTCCATGCACCTCCTTAGCATATCCAGTACTGTACTTAATCTGCTAGACCACACTGTCTGAGCCCTGGCTGTCTGGGTTCGAATCCTTCAGGGGTGAGTTTTCGGTTGCATGTTGGCTTGGGGACCATTCAAGCTTGTTTTCTCTTTTTTCTTTCTTTCTTTCTCTCTTTCTTTCTCTCTCTTTCTCTCTTTCTCTCTTTCTTTCTCTCTTTCTCTCTCTCTCTCATATATATATATATATATATATATATATATATATATATATATATATATATATATATATATATATATATATATAAATAATGTTACAATGAACTATGACCCAACCAGGATTCAAACCTGCATTACCAGGGCTTACCCACACAATTATTTAATGACTACCACTCAAGATATCAACTTCCCAGTGGTGTAAGGAGTGCCCAAATATATTGGTAAGGTCTTATGTAATGAATACCTTCAATCATACACACACCTCACTCCTTCTACATTAATGTGGCTGTGCAAACAGATAACCATTGGCTATATACAACACAGGTGTGTGGGAGGTAAATTATGTTTGATCATTTGGATGTCAGTGTGTTTACATGAAAAGTGATGAGTTCCTGAGTACGTGATTTGAGCTCCGGTGTCCTTCATTAACAACAGCAGTGAACACATCAGGCAAGATGTCAGTAGTGACCAATTAAAGTGTAAGATCATTCTTCAGTTGGAACCTACATGCCCGAATTTGACTCTTTGCTTTCGTCGTAACAGTTTATTTATATAATAAATATCCCAAAACATGTACGGTAAAGTTCAATACTCTTAATAATTACTAAGGAAGCATCTGTGAATCAGAAAACAATCTATGAATCATTTTCTCTTGAACGAAGTGGAGTATACAGTACCTGGAAAATTTCTGGGAGTTGTTCTCCTCTCCAAGCTGAACCAGGGGCCAGGGTTGACGTGTGATAATTTGGTCCAGCAGGCTGTTGCTTGCAGCTCCCCACAGGTCCTACACAGCCACTATAACCCCCAGTTCATCTGGCACTCCCACCAGGAACTTATCTCTTATTTTTTTAACACAACCACTTTTGCTTTCAGCAATATTTCTTAAATTCGTTGGACTGTGATGTTCATACAGTGTTCTCCAACCGTGTCTCTCCAGGTGGCACCCGGAGTCTCTCACGACCAGTTATGTGCTAGTTGCAGTAATTACAAATGTGACCCCAAAAACCATAGTAATCAAATCCCTTCTCAATGTAAACTTGACTGCATGACCTATATCCATCAAAATTTAGTAAGGTAATTATGAGGAGAAGCATTATGCCAGAATAACACTCAGAAGATATGAGTGCTATAGATCTCCTTGTCCTCATATCTCTGCGGAGATACGAGGACAGGGATCTGCGATAGGGCAGACTAAAGGAATGGTGTTCAACCATTTGCAAAATGAGGGATCGAACGCTGACCTGCAGGAAGCGACTCCCGTCATTGTACACACCAGCACAAGTTCAACAAAACTTTGGTAATCCATCCATTCTTAATCCATTTAAAGATTAAGAATGGGGAAGTCAGTTTAGAACAGGAATTCATACAACTGGTTAGAAATGTTAAAAAAGAGATTAGGAAAGCAAAAAGAAACTATGAAGTTCGCATAGCAGAGCAAGCAAAGTCAAATCCTAAAGGGTTTTTTCAGTTATATCGAACTAAGACTAGGGAAAGGATAGGTCCATTAAAATCTGAGACAGGTCAAATAACGGATAATGACAAGGAGATGAGTAGTATTTTTAACAAATATTTTATATCTGTATTTACTAAAGAAGAACTTAACAATATGCCTTCAGCCGAACAAGTCTATGTGGGTGAGGATGAGGACAGGTTGACTAGTTTAGTAGTTACCAGGGAAGATGTAATTAAACAATTAGAAAAACTAAAACCAAACAAATCCCCAGGGCCGGATGAAGTGTTTGCCAGGGTGCTTAAAGAATGCAAAGAGGAGCTTTCCGAGCCACTGTCTACCATATTTAATAAATCAATAGAGTCAGGCAGAGTGCCAGAGTCATGGAAGGTAGCTAATGTGGTACCAATTTTTAAGAAAGGAGATAGATCATTTGTATCAAACTATCGGCCAATTAGCCTAACGTCTATTGTGGGAAAGTTACTTGAATCAATAATTGCAAATACAATTCGTCTCCATCTTGAAAAACATAAATTAATAAATGAGTCGCAACATGGTTTTACAAATGGCCGTTCATGTTTAACAAATTTGCTAACTTTTTATTCCAGCATAGTTGAGGCAGTTGATAGTGGTAAGGATTGTGATGTTGTGTACCTTGACTTTAGCAAAGCTTTTGATACAGTGCCACATGAAAGACTAATTAAAAAAATAGAAGCTCATGGTATTGGGGGTGCTATATTAAGTTGGATTAGGGCATGGCTATTCCAAAGGAAACAGAGAGTTAGTATAAATGGGGTTAAGTCAGTGGGATAATGTTGTTAGTGGAGTACCTCAGGGCTCTGTCCTGGGACCTCTGTTGTTTATAATATATATAAATGATTTAGATTCAGGTTTGAGTAGCAACATTTGCAAATTTGCCGATGATACGAAAATCAGTAGGGAAATTAATTCGGAGGAGGACTCACTATTACTTCAAGTTGATCTAGATAGGGTTTTGAAATGGTCAAAGGATTGGCAAATGCAGTTTAATGCTGATAAATGTAAAGTTCTGAGGCTAGATAATGATAATAGAGTTACAAGATACGAGCTAGATGGTGTTGAGATTGCGAAGTCGGATTGCGAAAGGGATCTGGGAGTTATGATTAGTAAGAATTTAAAACAAAAGGATCAATGCATGAATGTTCGTAATAAGGCGAATAGGACACTGGGATTTATTAATCGAAGCGTTAGTAACAAGACACCTGGTGTGGTTCTTATTAAGCTATATCTTGCTCTGGTTAGGCCCCATTTAGATTATGCAGTTCAGCTTTGGTCGCCGTATTATAGAATGGATATAAATTCACTTGAACGTGTCCAACGTAGGATGACTAAGTTAATTCCCCAAATTAGAAATCTTTCATATGAAGAAAGATTAACAAAGCTTAAGTTGCATTCACTGGAAAGGCGAAGAGTTAGGGGTGACATGATAGAGGTTTACAAGTGGATGAATGGCCATAACAGGGGGATATTAATAGTGTATTAAAAATATCAACACAAGACAGAACACAAAACAATGGGTATAAATTCGATAAGTTTCAATTTAGGACAGACTTGGGTAAATACTGGTTCAGTAACAGGGTTGTTGATTTGTGGAACCAATTGCCGCGTAACGTGGTGGATGTGGGGTCCCTCGATTGTTTCAAGCACGGGTTGGAGAAGTGTATGAGTGGGATTGGGTGGTTATAGATAGGAGCTGCCTCGTATGGGCCAATAGGCCTTCTGCAGTTACCTTTGTTCTTATGTTCTTATCATGACATACTACCCATAGTGAAGGACAACACCCGTACGCAAGGAGAAAGTTATTTCAGTTTTGTGCCTTGTTCAGGTAAATGAATATTGGTTGTCTAGACAGGTACTCTCTAGACAGCTACTCTGAGCTGTCTGCTAGAACGTTGTCTCTCGAATTGCATGTCTATGCAAATGCAAATTGGTGTGATGATACATGCAGAGTCAGTCAAGAAAGTGGTAACATTGGTCATAGGTGGACATCAAGCAAGAATGTTGAGATGTGACAAGCAGAAGTGGCAAGGAATAACAAGCAGGGCTGGGAGGTACGGCAAGCAAAGATGGTGAAGTACGGGAAGCAGAGATGGTGAGATATGACAAGCAGGGATGGTGAGATATGACAAGCAGGGATGGGGAGGTACAACAGGCAGGGATGGGGAGGCAAGGCAAGCAGGGATGGGGAGGCACGGCAAGCAGGGATGGGGAGGCACGGCAAGCAGGGATGGGGAGGCACGGCAAGCAGGGATGGGGAGGCACGGCAAGCAGGGATGGGGAGGCACGGCAAGCAGGGATGGGGAGGCACGGCAAGCAGGGATGGGGAGGCACGACAAGCAGGGATGGGGAGGTACGACAAGCAGGGATGGGGAGGCACACCAAGCAGGGATGGGGAGGCACACCAAGCAGGGATGGGGAGGCACGACAAGCAGGGATGAGAAGGCACACCAAGCAGGGATGAGGAGGCACACCAAGCAGGGATGGGGAGGCACTACAAGCAGGGATGGGGAGGTGGCCCTCTCAAACCAGCTGATATTTGTTTACCTTTCTGTGCAATCAATATCCATCACTCTTCCCCCCCCCCCCCCTACCCCCGTCTCCCTGCTCCTCTCTAAGCTCACCCCTCCACCCAAACTTCCAGTCAACTATACTCATCCCTTATCCACACGTCTCTCCTTCACCTATCCACTCATCCACACACATAATATCATCCATTATATGACAAAGAGTGCTGGGAAGACGGGACACCATAAGCGCTTCTCTCAACAACACTTAGGTAATTACATCATTTCTTTATTTTTGTTTTTTTTGGGGGGGGGGGGAAGGGAAGAACATGGAGAGGTGCAGGTAAAGGAAAAGGTTCAAAAATAGGAAATACAATACAGGTTATGACAGCAGATAAGCTGTCTGTCTTGCTGACAGGGTGTGTACTTGTTTGGTAGGTAAGCTCTCTCTTTGCAGAGAGTTGCAACTGTCTGTAAGATTCTTCACATGTATTTCAACACATCTTGGAATTATGTATTGTTGGGCTTGGATCCATCAAGTAGATCCAAGCTCTTTGCCCACCAGCTGTGGGGTTGGGGTGTCTCATCTTTGAAAAGTCATTCTAGCATCGGGTCTTCTAACATTTCAATAGTGTTCCACATTCTATTATTAGTACAGTACAGGAGGGTGGGTGCATTCGGTTTTAGAGCTCCAATTTTAGAGTCTGATTTTTGGGATGATAAGAGCATGATACTGGTGCTAAGTGGCAGACAAACGCATAAAGTGTTCAAGCTGCAATAGAGCATTTAATTATCATCGCAAGTGATATAAGTGGTGAAAGGAGCATACGGTCTGAAAGATATTCCAGCACAGTCGGTGCGGGCTACAACTAAAAGCATCCACAGTATTTTCAGCTTAGTGAACTAGTGTGTAGTATAAAGTGGATTTTATATGGCATTAAACACACTATTAATGAAACAACCCATATAGAAAATTAAATATTTATATATATATATATATATATATATATATATATATATATATATATATATATATATATATGTCGTACCTAGTAGCCAGAACGCACTTCTCAGCCTACTATGCAAGGCCCAATTTGCCTAATAAGCCAAGTTTTCATGAATTAATTGTTTTTCGACTACCCTACCTAACCTAACATAACCTAACTTTTTCGGCTACCTAACCTAACCTAACCTATAAGGATAGGTTCGGTTAGGTTAGGTAGGGTTGGTTAGGTTCGGTCATATATCTACGTTAATTTTAACTCCAATAAAAAAAAAAATGACCTCATACATAATGAAATAGGTAGCTTTATCATTTCATAAGATAAAAATTAGAGAAAATATATTAATTCAGGAAAACTTGGCTTATTAGGCAAATCGGGCCTTGCATAGTAGGCCGAGAAGTGCATTCTGGCTACTAGGTACGACATATTTATATATATATATATATATATATATATATATATATATATATATATATATATATATATATATATATATATATATATACACACACACACACACACACACACACACACACACACACACACACACACATACAGTATACACATAAGAAATATAATTTGGGTGAGTAGCCCCCTAGGCGTGATAGTGTAAACAGTCCCGCAGCGGCAGAATCAGAATAAACTCACCATTATCCATGAAGTAAGTAAATAAAAACTTAAGTGGAGAGAAATGGCGGAAAGCTATGATAAGTGTGGCGTGTGTCACTGTGCTGTGGGTTCCAGGACAAAATATGGTATTGAGTGTGCAGGTTGCAATTTGATATACTACTACACCTGCCTTAATATCTTGGATACCGTGTGTGAGGCTTACCATAATGAGAAAACTGAAAGTAAAGGCCTCATTTACATTTATTGCATCACTTACAATGATAAACTGAGGGAACATAGCAAAAACAACAAAAATAAAGATGTACTAAATGAGGAGAATAAGGATGAATTAGTGGCAAAGGTTGGGACAAGGGAAGAGTCAAGTACAGTATTGTGAAAAAAGATGTCTTTAAATGAGATAGTTGAGGAAGTAATCAATCAGCATAGACACAATACTAAGGGAACTGATCGAAGGCAACAAGGTGATGAAGGAGATGCAGGAGGAGCGAAAGGTTTTAATGAAAGAAGTTATAGACCTAAAAAAAAAAAAAAATTTAGATGATATACGTATAGACAGGCCAGGGGCCAACCAGGTGTCCATGGGGGGTAATCAGAGACTCAAGGGGAACCTCAGCAAATGCAGGCAGAGTTCCGGATAGAGATGCAGGTACTCAAGAGAGGAATGCAGAAACCATGGAATGGCATAAAAAAAAAAAACTCATTATAATTTACTGAACAAAACACTTTACTGTATAATTAAAATCTCTTATGAGAAACATCTCCCTCTGTTTACAAATAAACAAATATGATTATGTTTATTAAATTGTATTCTGGTTAATATTTTTGTTGAATTTAGTAAGCATTATGTATAATTAGATTACTGAGAATAACTGTGAAGAAGAGGAAACCATGGGCGGCATCACTTCACCCTTGGACTACGCTTCATCACGATCAAATTAGCACCAAATTTTACCTTGTACAGTATAGTTGTTTAAAAGTATTTACTTAAGGAAACCTGATTAGTTCTTTATGAACAAGTTGGTTATAATATTTGCGACTTGAATTCATAATCAAGCCTTGGCGCCCCAAACAAATATTAATCAATATGGACTCTGGAGAGAGGCAGAAGGGAGGAGGGAGCCAGTGTGTGAAGGCAGACTTTATTCTTGTCAATTCATTATTAAGGTGCTGTTAAGACAGTCACCAAGACCGCAACAATCCATATTTTTTGCCTCACACTGGCTGTAATGAGAAAATCCGTAGGAGCCGTGATGAGGGTTTGAACCTATGTGGTGGGGGGGGTCCCAGGCACACGCCCCAGACAATCAGGCCATGACATAGTCAAAAAGATTGCAACCTGGAGTTCTACTGAACACACGAGGGCTTCCCGAGGCTTCCACTGAAGCCGGACCAGGATTTTCACACAATCCCCCAATGCACTCTGGCAGTCATCAGGAAATGTTCTACCTCTGGCACTCCTTCTTTCACACTAATGTGATAGCATCATTGAGAAACTCCATAGAAGCCATGATGAGGGTTCGAACCTATGCGGTGGGGGGTACATTCCAAAGGTAGAACATTCCCAGATGAAAGCCAGAGTGCATCGGGCGAGTGTGTGAAAATCCTGGTCCGTCTTCAGTGAAACCATCAGGATGTCCTCATGTTTTCACTAGAACTCCAGGTTGCAATCCTTTTGACCATATTGTGGCCTGATTGTCTGGGGCGTGTGCGTAGGAACCCTCACCACATAGGTTCGAACCCTCATCACGGCTCCCTCGGATTTTCTCATTAGTGCTGTCACGTTAGTGTGATTACACTCTGTATACTAACTGTACAGTACAGTAATGTTAAATAACACCTCTTACTATCTTGTTGTGCAGTAGTTTGGGCAAATATACGTGCACGAGTAGTTGTCAGGAGGTGGATGAATGCTGTTATGGGAATACCAACTATAATAACATGAGCATCATTTAGGTCTTTACCACTGTTCTGTGCAGAGCGGCCATATTTGGATTTGAATGCGAATGAATCATGACAATACTCCTGGCCAGCTAAGGCTTATATCCTTTAAATAACCCAAATATACAAATCATTTAATGTTAGTAATAATTGTTGAATTTACACTGTCCAGCGGTTGTTGATAATTTAAGTTAGGTTCGATATCGGAGTAAAATTCTTGTCTGAGGTCATTTGGCAGTGTTGCCGAGATCTAAATTAATTGTTTGTCCCATGTACCATATCTGTTCATGCAGGATCAGTCGACTGGTTGGTCACTTGAACAAAGACCAAAATAATGGGGCTTGACAGCGCTCGGGGTTCGTAGTCCTAAGGGTCCGGGTTCGATCCTCGGCGGTGGTCGAAACAAATGGGCAGAGTTCCTTTCACCCTGATGTCCCTATTCACCTAGCAGTAAATAGATACCTGGGAGTTAAGACAGCTGCTACGGGCTGCTTCCTGGGAATGTGTGTGAAAGAAAATTAGGATTAAGGCCTTACCCAAAATGCTATGCGTTCTAGTAGCTGTACAAGAATGTAAGAACTCCTGTATATATAATAAATAAAATAAAATAAATAACAAGAATTAGAACATTGGAATCATGTTTCAATGAAGATTACACACATCAACTGAACTGTTAAATTCAACCTAAACAAAAATAAAAGAACAAATAAAAGGTTGTGGTAGCATAAGGTAAGCCAATAATTTAGACAGTCCATTTAATCACACAATAATTACCACAACACACACCACCCTCTTCCGTTCACCCCACCCTACACCAGCTACTTTCTCCTCCTCCCTCCCCCCCCCCCCCCCCCCACCCTCCCTGCCAGGACCACCCCACCACATGCACCACTATCTACTTTCTTCTCCCCCCCACCCCATCCTGCCAGGACCCACCCACCACATGCACCACCCTCCCCCTGTCCACCCCACCCTCCACTTTCTCCGCCCAACCACTTGGGCTGGACAGTAGAGCGACGGTCTTGCTTCATGCAGGTTGGTATTCAATCCCCGACTGTTCAATTGACTGGGTACCATTCCTTCCCCCAGTCCCATCCCAAATCCTTATCCTGACTCCTTCCAAGTGCTATATTGTCGTAATAACTGAGACTTGAAGTTATTAATGTGGAATCACTCAAAGACGGGAAACCACGTGACTGATCTAGTCCCGTCCTGCACAGCGTGAGTCCACGAAACTGGCTGGCTACTCACATGTTTACACCAACACCACAATGTTGAAGCCTTCTAGTCAACTAAGGCTTTTAAAATATATTACACTAACCCATGTAGTCTTAACACCTTCGTGGTGAATGTCTACTTATCGATAATTTTGATTGATAGACTATATAATTAATAAACCCCCAGCTTGTGAAGGAAGCTAGCTGTGGGAAATTAAATCATACAATCCACTTTAAATTCATAAAGTCTGCCATCGAAACAAATAAATTAACGTAAAAAATAAATTAATATAAATTACTTAATAAATAAATTAAATAAATAAATAAATAAATCCCACGAGTCAGTTTTCCCCACATACAGTATTTTGGCTTGCATATCATATAGTACAGTATTATGAATTATCCCAAAAAAATAAAATGTGATACACTCATTATCTTAAGCTATGCTCCAAATGCTGCATATAATTAGTGGCTTATAAAATATACAAATACTGTACCTACTAATTAACCACTGTAATCTGATGCTCTGTATTTTGTATAATTATTATTATTATTATTATTATTATCATTATTACAACAACAAACTACCAGGGTGTGGAATAAAAACAAAATGCTAGAAGACCCAAGAATATAAAGATAACAGCATGTGAAGAGAAGCACCACTCCCACAACTGGTGGCCCAGGAACCCAAATCCACTCAAGGCCAACCAAGCCTCAAAGTACATAACTCCTAGATAAAATGCAAACCAGAAAATATCCAAGCAAACATCTTAATCTACCTAAGAGAAACTGCAAAACCAGTACATAAGCATCTGAGTGAACACAGATGATTGCTAGAGAGACTTTATCTATGCACATTCACTGTGGCCAGAGGCTGGAGATGTGTATTGAAGAGGTCAAAGTGTAATAGAGAGATGGTGCGAGACTAAAGAGTAAGTAGAGTGGGACAGAGAATATACACATATGCTAGTTATATAGTAGTTTACTGTAGTATGTAGGATATATTATCACAAGTTATAATAAAATTGCAACAGAACTTGTACTTTTATACCCTCCTGTTAATATATATAATGCGTTGTGTTTTACACCCAACTGGTAAAGTCTCTTAGTCAACTCGGCTTGATTGACGCAACAGTACAGCATGTACTGTACTTTAGAAAATTTAGAAACAAATGTGATATTGAGCCCTTGCATGTGATATCACATGGACACCTGTTGTGATGACAAATGGAACTATATTCTTGTTATGCTTACAGTGTTAGATGTATATAATGAACTGAATCAGGGGTTTGAGGATTGAGAAAGACATCTGCATAATGTCACAACAATGATTTCACTCTGTACAGTATCTCAACACTAGAAACACAATAAAGCACATTATTCATACCTAACACCATGAACATAATTCAAATGCAGTGTCATTTGACCCACAGTGTGTCAGTGCAACAGGTCTATAGGCAACAGATGGCCATGGGTGCACTCCCTCACTCTTCATATCTTTCTAATGGATTGTACCTCACTTTAACTCAACAGCACTGCATGCTATGCTTAACAATTCTTAACTGTTGTTGCAAGAAAATTTCTGAGATTTACTGCAAGACTGGTCCTAGAGGAATGAGCTATTATGGATAGTTGGGGGACCTGGATCCCACCACATAGTTTCCACTATGTGGTGGGATCTTGCTCCCTGGCTGTCCACTTTGACAGTGGAAACAAAAAGATATATGTGAAATGATCACAACATGTAAGATTTTAGAAGCCCCGACAACATGGAGAAAACAAAATGTTAATATTGGCAAGTGAAGAATGAGATGACATGGATGAAAATTAGAAACTCTTTTAAGTCAAAGGAATGTAAAGGCACATTTCTTCAGTAAAAAAAAGAGTACCGGACAAACGGATAAGGAGGTACTGCAACAGGCAACCAGTGATTGAAAGGCAAGGCCCAAGAGTATGTCTGTTCTGCAAGTGCATACAAAAGGAGAAGGAATAAAACAAATATGCAAACACAAACATGCACAATACCCACACACACACACACACACGCACAGTAATAACATTCATAATTAACTCCTCTGAGCACCGATATTTTTAAACAAAAAATCCAAGCAAGGCAATTTGATAGTTTTGTATGGGAGAAAACAGTTAATTTGTGGAGTGTTGGCGTGACTGATTCTGAGATGTTTACAACTTGCAAGGAACACTCACGAGCACACCGTCAAGGCTTTCGTCTCATCTCCACCAGACTTACCTGCAAAGAAGAGAAATAGTATTAACCAAGTAACTTTAAGGGCATAATTATATCACATCAAGTTAAGAACTAATAAATTAATGGTAAAATGACACAAGTAATACAGCACTCTAAATGCCCATCTGGAATGTTTGTTACATTCCCTCCCTCTCCGAGGCAAATATAACATTGTTATATTATAACAATGTTATTATATATATTATATATATTATATTATATTATATATATTATATTATTATATATATTATAACCCGATCACTCATTACAGCAATACCTTGGTTTTCAAATTTAATCCGTTCTCAGAGACGGGTCGTAAGCCGAAAATTCGCAACCCGAAACAAATTTTCCAAAAAGAAATAATGTACTGTAAATTGAATTAATCCGTTCCACACTCCTATAAATATTAACTTCAAAATACATTTCATATATAATACACACAAATACTTAGTATTATAGTATGTACAAGTTATAGCTTACCCTTTATTGATGACATGTTGGCATATGGAAGACAGTGAGGAGGGGGGGGGAGGGGGGGAGGGGGGGGGAGAAAATGAACTTGACAACTGAAGTGTCCACTTTAGTGGACACTTCAATTGTGTCCACTCTAACTTCAATTAAAGTTACTGATTTTACTTATCTCAAAGTATGTAAAAAACAAGATGCAAATACAGCTATATGTGTAGCTATAATACACACACATATTATATACATGTGCATATTAAGATCTATAACAACTGTATACTGTTGTTAAAGTTGCTAACAATTAACAACCATGTACAACGGTGTTGTACATATGGAAGCGGTGTACATATGTTAGCGGTGTATAACACCATTGTACACCGCTAACAACTACCACCATTCATACACACTGCCCTTCAGGGTGAGCTAACACGTGTTTGGAAGGGGAGTCCCCTTCCATTATAACATCAGGCAGTGATGACTTTTCTGGGGTACTCTCTCTCTCTCCTATGTTTTGCAGGCATACCACTAGGACCTGGTTATGGCTCACTGCATGCTTGTCTTACTAAGAATCTGGCTAAAGACACTTGTTTTTCCCTACATTTTAAAACTTGTTTGTAGTGAGACATCACATTGTCATTCAAAAGGTCAATGTAATGACCTGCTACAGCTTTATCTGGGTGATGTTTCGTTCAACAAAACTTTACAGTTCATCCCATACTGCACACATTTTCTTAATGAGGAAAGGACCCCACTACTACCTCTACTCACAACTATTTTCTTAGGTTGAACCTTACCACTGACTTTCTTGGGACCCATGACAATATATATAATAATTACTTTTATGTTCAAAAACCAAAAAAGCAGAAAAACAATGAAATTCTTTACAAAGAATTTAAGCGCGATCATCACTGGTAAACTGAAGCGCAGTCTCCCATGCCACAAGGAACCACACGCTCAGTCGACCCCATACGTGTATCAACAAAGTCGAAAGGCGAGGCAAAGTTCGTAACCCGATAAATTCATAAAGAGGAACGTTTGCTACCCGATGTGCCACTATGTTTTAAAGAAATAATTATACTGAATACCAGAAATACAATGGATTTGACACTATTTTCCATATAATAACTACCACTGTTCAACATGTACAGCTAACAACTACCACCATTTAGCATGTACAGCTAACAACTACCACCATTCAGCATGAACTGCTAACAACCACCACCATCCAGCATGTACAGCTAACAACTACCACCATTCAGCATGTACAGCTAACTACCACCATTATGCATGTGCAGCTAACAACTACCACCATTCAACATGCACCACTAACTACCACCACCATTCAGCATGTACTGCTAACTACCAATACCATTCAGCATGCATAGATAACAACTACCACCATTCATCATGTGTAGCTAACAACTACCACCATTCAGCATGCTTAGTTAACTACCACCATTCAGCATGGTTTAGTTAACAACTACCACCATTCAGCATGGTTTAGTTAACAACTACCACCATTCAGCATGGTTTAGTTAACAACTACCACCATTCAGCATGGTTTAGTTAACAACTACCACCATTCAGCATGGTTTAGTTAACAACTACCACCATTCAGCATGGTTTAGTTAACAACTACCACCATTCAGCATGGTTTAGTTAACAACTACCACCATTCAGCATGGTTTAGTTAACAACTACCACCATTCAGCATGTGTAGCTAATAACTACCACCATTTAAATATGTGTTACTGACAACTACCACCATTCAGCATGTGCAGCTAACAACTACCACTATTCAACATGTGCAGCTAACATCTACCACCATTCAGCATGTAGAGTCACAACCACCATTCAACAATAATAATTTATAATGATTTTCATTTGTTTTGTCAGGGACAGGAAGCTTGCGTATATGCAGAACATACTTTGGGGGACCGTAACACAGAGCACAAAATGTCGAACCCCTCTGCTCCCCCAGGAAGCAACTCCACAACAGTTGCCTAGCTCCACGTTACCTCTTTAGTGCTGGGTGAACAGAGGCACTAGGTTAATGGAAACCTGCCCAACCATTTCTGTTTCTCCCGGAAATCGAACCCAAGCTCCCCAATCATGAGTCAAGAACAAAGCCAAATGCACTTCAAGAGCTACCACCATCAACATGGGGGTAGAATACCTACCATCATCAACAAGTGGGGAGAATAACTACCACCATCAACATGTGGAATGAATACCTACCACTATTCAATATGTGGAAGGAATGACTACTACCATTCATCGTGTGGAGGGAATGACTACTACCATTTAACATGTGGAGGGAATGACTACTACTATTCAATGTGTAGAGTGACTACCACTGTAAGCACATGAAGTGAATAACTACTATGATTCAATATGTGGAATGAATAACTACCATCAACATGTGTAGCCAACTAACAACATTCAGCATGTACAGCTAAAACTGTCCTTCGTGTACAGCTGACACTACCCTTCAGCATGTGTAGCTAACAACTACCACCCTTCAGCATGTGTAGATACCATCACAATTACCAATTTAATGATAAAATATTTGAATGGATAAAACAATGGTTGAAGGAAAGAAAACAAAGGGTCGTACTAAATGGAAATGAATCTGAATGGAGAAATGTGATAAGTGGGGTGACACAAGGGTCCATTTTGGGACCTACCCTTTTTGTCATGTACAGTGGAACCTCGAGTGACAAGCGCCTCAATCTACGAGCATTTTGAATAACGAGCGTGCCACTCGTCAAAAATTTGTCTTGATTGATGAGCTTTCGCTTGATTAACGAGAAAAGCACATGGTGCTTCCTAACGTTCCCGCTGGTTCTCGCAAATTTTTAGTCAAAATTAGAAAAAACAGAAAACATTTGAAAAAAGAACAAATGTCAAAAAGGTTCATTCAGTGAATGTCAGGTTTACAAAGAATGCTACATTTTCTAAAAAAAAAAAAAAAGAAAAAAAAAAGTGAAGATTGAAACAAGACAAATGTCATAAAGGATCGTTCAGTGAGTCAGGTAGGCTGCTTCATTTTCTAAAAAAAAATTGAAAAAAAAAAAAAAATGAAGAAAATTTAAACAAGACAAATGTCATAAAGGATCATTCAGTGTATGTCAGGTAAGCTGCTCCATTATTTTAAACTTTAATAGGTTTATTATAGAATAAAAATAAATATTATATAAATGTTTATTATAAAATTAATAGAGTACTCCATTAATTTATTTCCATTATTTTAAATCGGGAAATTCGTTTTGAAAGACGAGCGTTTCACGTGACGAGCTCGGTGCCGGAACGGATTAAATTTGTTAATCGAGGTTCCACTATACATCAATGACAGATGAGAATATTACAAGCCACATCATCAAATTTGCAGACGACACAGATTTATGGTAAAGCGAGAAATGATAACGATATTAACACTTTCGCGCTTTAGATTAGAGATAACTCGTCGCCGTTTTTTCTTACGATTCCGCATAACAGCCTACTTTTCTCGTCCATCGAAAAAATATTTCTATAAATTCCATTTTTTAACCGAAATGGATGGGGATACTCTCAGATTATATACGTTTTGTAGAGAATTTATTTGCAAATTTTTTGGTACCAGAATGAATATTATATCACATAAACTTCTATGAGAAAAAAAAAATACACAAAGTATGTTTGGGGGTGTGGCGAGCGTGTGGCAGTGGGTTCCCTTTAGCCGTTGATATATCCAACACGTGGGAAATATTTGTATGTGTTATGTATATGTCTGTGTAGGGAATTTTACTGTGATCACTGTCATACAAATTATAAAATGTTTCAACAAGTATAAACATGACAAACATCAAACGAACGAAAACAATGCGTTCGTTTCTGCCGCGAAAGCATACTGAGCGACGTGGTTCTATATTTGGCGCTTCTCTTACACATGCTTTGTACAAATGTTATACATTTCATCTTATAGAAAATTTTATTGCGAACACATTGGTATAAAAAAGAAATACGTACATAGAAAAGTAGGGTCAGGAAACGTATAAACTTTCCAAGCATGATTTCCCCCCTGTGTTTTCGCCAGTGCGCTCACGGCTAACTACTCTCCACTTCACACACTCTTGCGGGTGGGCAATTACCTATATTAAACATTCATATGCATATGTCCGTGTAGAGAATTTTATTGCGATTCCAATGATACCAAAATTAGCGATGTAGGACAACTGTAGGCTTCGCAACCATTAAGAGAGTGGAAACATTTTGTTGCTGTTCGGCGCTCTCGGCGAGTGATCTGCATAGTTTTTTATTTGGTGTTGATACTCCTTATGCTTGGGCGGCATTTTATAGGTATGCTCTTTTAGACAATTTCATTGCGAACACAGTGATACCAAATTTAAATACGTGCGCCTTCAATTATTGTCAGGACAGTCAAAAGAGTGTACACTTTTTCGGTCTTACCGCATAGGCGCGCGAAGTGCCGAAAGCATCTGGGGTATTGTTTTTTTTGAGCGCCGAGAGCGCGAAAGTGTTAAAGTCTTACAAAGAGATCTACATGAACTCCACAAATGGTCAGAAGACTGGCAAATGCTTTTTAATATCGAAAGATGCAAGACCCTGCATGGTTGGAATAAAAACCCATGCCACGATTTCCAAATTACAGTGGAACCTCTGTTGACGACTGCCCTAGAGTACAAATTTTTTGGTATACAATGTCAAATTCTTCGTAAAATTTGAATTGGTGTATGACATTACTTGGAAGACGACGTCTGTTCGTAAGCATATGGGTCAAACAAGCACATGGTGCTCCGGCGTGGGAGCGAGGCGCACTCAGTTTGTTTACAAGTCTATCCCGTGTAGTGACGACTGCAGCTGCACTTGAATTCTTTTTGAAGAATTTCATTGTTTGCCTGCTTTTTTTTTTGCTTTTTTTAACATAAAGTTTTTATTATATATCATGCCATGGGTCCCAAGAAAGTCAGTGGTAAAGTTCAACCTAAATTTTTGTTGAAAAGGCTCACCCAAATCAAGCTGTAGCAGGCCATTGACAATGTGATGTCTCACTTCACTCAAGTGTTACAATGAAGGGAAAAAGAAAAGTGTCACTAAAAAGGTTTTTAGTGAGAAAAACAAGCAGTGAGCCACAAGCAGGTCCTAGTGGTATGCAGGCAAAATGTAGGAGAGAGAGAGAGAATTGCAGAAAAGTCATCACTGCCTGATGTTATAATGGAAAGGGACTCCCCTTCCAAACACTAACACCTCTCCTCCTCCCTGTCTTCCATACGCTAACATTCAAGGTAAGATATACATACTGTATTGTAGCTAGTACGAAATGAGTGTTATTCAGTATAAAATGTATTTTTAAGAATATTTTTTGTGGTGTGGAACCAATTAATTAAATTTACATTATTTCTTATGGGAAAACTTGTTTTGGTGACAAATTTTTGGTTGAGGACACATCTCTGGGAACGAATTACAATTGCAAACGAAGGTACCACTGTAATAGCATTACACTACATCAGATTGATGAAGAACCTTGGAGTCAAGATCGACCACTCATTAAGAGTTGCACAACAAGTGTGTGCAGCAGTCAGAAATGCTAACCAAACTTGGGATAATCAAGCGTACAGTACTTTTGGCTGTAAAGAAAAGAAGGTAATGGTTCAACTGTATAAATCTCTGGTGCATGAACAAGTTACTGAATATTCATGTTGGAAATGTTACTGAATCAGGTAAAAATTCAGTATTTGCAGCTAACGATCTAATTTACCTAAGGGCCACTATCCCTAATGGCCTCAATCAGGACAGGAAGCCAGCGGCTTGTCATTGGTTCCCCCGCTCTCCCCCATTTGCCTTGATGAACTTTTCCAGGTATATTTTAAAACTAAACACAGTTTTGGCACTTACAGCTTCAGTGGGTAGGCAGTTCCATGGGTTATAAATAAATAATAACCCTGTGGGTGCAAAAAAAAATTCCATTCTCGGTCCTACATTGTGGTTTGTTGAGCTTGAAACTGTTGCTCCTTGTTTGTGTTACATCTGACCTTCTGAAGAAAATATTCGAATCAAAATATCTTGAGGTTACCTTGAGGTGTTTTCGGGGCTTAGCGACCCCGTGGCTCGGTTGTCGACCAGGCCTCCATCCTCTAGGAGGATGGAGACCTGGTCAAGGAGGAGGTGGTGGTCCTCTAACCATCCTAGAGAAGGCCCTCTAGGATGGTTAGAGGATAGAACATCCTCTACCTTGTTTAGTATTTTAAAAGTTTCAATGAGATTTGCCATGTCATGCCTGGTTTGGAGTGTTGTCAGCTCTGTGGCCTTCAAGCATTCCTGATGGTGTTGCACCTTCTCCAGAGCAGCTATGTCCTTCTGAAACTGTAGTCTCCACGCTTGGATACAGTGATCCAAATGAGGGCACGCCAGAGATTTATACGGGTGAACCATTACCTTCTTTTCCTTACACCCAAAAGCACGCTTGATTATCCCAAGAGTTTGGTTAGCATTTCTGACTGCTGCTCCCACCTGTTGTGCAACTTTTAATGAATGGTGGATTTTGACTCAAGGTCCTTTTCTTCATCAATCTGCTGTAATATAATGCTATTAATTTGGTAGTCGTGGCATGGGTTGTTATGCCCCATATGCATGGTCTTGCATTTGTTGATACTGTATTAAAAAGCATTTGCTAGTCTTCTGACCATTTGTGGAGTTCATGATAATCTCCTTGTAAGGCTTCAATATCATTCCCACTTTACCATAAATCTTTGTGTCATCTGTAAGTTTGATGATGTGATTTTTAATATTCTCATCTATGTCATTCATGTACAGTATATGACAATGTACTCTTGTAGCACCCCACTTATCACATTTCTCCTTTCAGATTCGTTTCCATTTACCACGATCCTATCTTTTCTTTCCTTCAACCATTGTTTTATCCATTCTAATATTTTAACACTATCGGTAACTTTGGACCGGACTCGCGTCCATTATTTTTCTCCTGAGTCCTAACTTTGGACCGGACTTGCGTCCACTACAAAAAATATTTGTATAAAATTCATTTTTTATCCAATCGACCTCGGGATAGTACTGTATCAAAATAAGTGCCTTTAGAATGTGCACAATTTGATACCAAAATGAAAGATGTAACATGAAACTTGATGTCCAAACACTTATATGATTATTGTGACGATAATCTCTTTCAAGAGAGATTGAGCCTGCTCTTCCCTATATCATTTATGTCATTCTACAAGTACAAGATGTTACATTAAAGATATGTCCACCAGTATCACAAAACGTTTTGCCCAGGTAGCAAAACGTACCTTGCACCACCCGACACGCCGGCTCTCCACCCGTCGTCAACGAGCAAACTACCCATTCTCCGCCTGCCTGCTCCTGATTGGCTGGTGTATCGCCGACAGCACACCTGCACCTGCACTCACGCCCTCTACCTGAGTCGACGTCTGGGCCAGCTCACGCCGTCCTCCTCAGAATATCTCTGTGCTCTTAGAAGTTGACATCTCTCTCTGGTAGACTAAGCCCTGGCTGTTGTGTACTAAGGGAGGTGGCAGCTCCAGCCAATATTCTCAGCATCATTATTATTATTGTCTTGCACATTATTTTGTTTTAGAGTCAATTTTCACATCTATTAATTATTCATGTTGTTTTGTTTGTTGACTTGTTTTGAATTTTACGTAAGTCAAGGGATTGTCTTTGTTCATATCTTGTTTTCTAAAGTAATTAAAATTTCATTGTTTATATATTGTGTTTTGCGTGTCTTCCCATTACCTTACCACAGACAAACAGGCAAGCAGTCTCTTTTTTTTATGTAAGTGTGACCAGGCATTGACACCTGCCATTGGAGGACTGCCGAACATCAACACTCCAACACTTTACCGTCACATTATAAACAGGCTTTTGGTCAAAATTTTAAAATATTTGTTAAAATTCTATTTATTATGCTATTATGTTGGGACTAGTTTTAAAATGCGCGCCTTTACGTCGCGAACAATTTGATGCCAAAATGAAAGATGTAACACAAAAATTTATGTCAGAACACTGGAAAGATATAAATAATTTTGTGATGATGAGCTTCCATATTTGTTAAAATTCCAGTTATTGCTCTATTATTATAGTTTTAAAATACCTGTTTTTTTTATTGCGAACAATTTGATACCAAAATGAAAGACGTAACACGAAAATTGATGTTATCAAACTGAACGAGTATACACATTAGGTTGCAGTGTACAAACTGGTTTGCGTTCACGGGTAACTTTAGGCTTTTCTGCGGGGAGGCACTCCAGGCTTTTGTACATTATATTCATACACATCTGTAGGGAATTTAATTGCGAACTCAATGATACCAAAATGAGCAACGTAGCACGAGAATTAAGGTGAGAAAAATGGAACGAGTATGCACATTTTACTGATTTTGTGCACTCACGGGTAACTTTTGCCGACTTTAGGCTTTGCTGTTGGGAGTCACGCCAGGCTTTTGGACAATATATTTGTACACACCTGTAGAGAATTTAATTGCAAACACAATGATACCAAAACGAGCGACGTAGCACGAGAATTAAGGTGAGAAAGCTGAAACGAGTATACACATTTAGGTGTCACCGCGTGCTTACCCGCACGCTCGGTACATGACCCCTAAATTGACCGCGGGCCTGCCCGGTGACCGATAGTGTTAACATTTATTCCATTGGTCTGTAATTTCCTTGCCAGTCTTTCATGTGGTACCTTATCAAAGGCTTTAGCAAAATCCATGTACAATACATCCACTGGAATGCCCTTGTCTGAGGTCTGAGTAGCTGGTTACTGTTTCCATAAATGTGAGCAAGTTTGTAAGTCAGGATCTGTTTTTAACAAATCCATATTGAGTCGATTGTACAAGGTTGTTCACTGAAAGATAGCGATTGATTCCCTCCCTGAGGATTCTCTCCATGAGCTTGCGGATGTGATATCAAGCTGATCGACAAGTAGTTTTCTGCTGAGCTCTTTCTGCCTTTTTTGAAAATAAGGGTAACATTTGTGTAAGTCCAATCTAGGGATATACTACCCCCTTGTTCTGGAGACTTTGTGAAAAGTAGTTTCAGCGGAAGGCCTAGTTCTTCTGCCAGTTCCGTTAAGACTTTGGATTGGATTTCATCCACATTAGGGGCTTTTCGGTCTATTAGTTTTGCATTGGTCTTTCTAATTATTCTGCATGTTATGGACCACCATTCAGCATGTGTAGCTAACAACTATCACCACTCAGCATGTACTGCTAACAGCTACCACCATTCAGCATGTGCAGCTAACAGCTACCACCATTCAGCATGTGTGGCTAACAACTACCACCATTTAGCATGTACTGCTAACAATTACCGCCATTCTGCATGTGTAGCTAACAACTGCCACCATTCAGCATGTAAAGAAAACAACTACTGTACCACAATTCAGCATGTAAAGAAAACAACTACCACAATTCAACATGTGCAGCAAACAATGACATCATTCAGCATGTGCAGCTAACAACTACTGCCTTTCAGCATGTGTAGCTAACAACAACAACAACAATTCAGTATGTGCAGCTAACTACCACCACAATTCAGCATGTGCAGCTAACAACCACCACCATTTAGAATGTGCAGTTAACAACAACTGCCTTCGAGCATGTGGCAGTAACAAGTATTGTACCACGAAACACACCACCATAAACTTTAAATGGCAGTGTGAAGGTCATTATTCAACGACCACTATCAAAGATAAACAAAATCGGCACAAGAGATAAGAGACAAATCTACGTTATCATCGTTGCTGGGCCACCATGCAATTACCTAACATTTCCTCTGAAGCTCCTACCTTCCACAGTACAGCAGTCATAATGCCTTTTTAATTTTACTTGCTCAAAATGCTATGCATGTTAAGAGGGTTTACAAGAACATACTACTTAATCACTGACATACTGTATATACTTTCATAACCTATTGTGCCTTCTTTTTTGTGTGTAATTACCCAAGTGTAATTATGATAGATGGAGTAAATGGCATGAATTTCACACCAGTTCCTCCAGCTATCATCATTCTATTATGCAGGAAGAATCACCGTCTATGGGTCATCCAATAAGGTTGGCAGACTCCTAGATGTTACCACTGCTAGGCTTAGGCTTGGCTACAAGTCCCTCTGGGAGTTTGTAACATCTGCTGATGTAGATTTGACTAAATGTAAACTCTGTCAGCAGAACTATTCGCATACTTTGCGTCATTATATAAAGGAATGTGAAAAAATTGCAGCATTCAGACATAACACCATCAATGGAGTCCAAGAAATGTGTAAGTACTTCATACATAATGATATACAGGTACTATCAGAAGGTGAAGTATCCAAAATTTGCTTACTGTAGGTAATGTATGCACATGACTGTAAAGCTGCTGCCCAGTTGGGTGGGTATGGAGCAAGGCTAGTAGCTATGTGACTCACCATAGATGTAAATTGCCTTGTATAGTGACTGTTGTGAGCCTCTTGTTAAATCACTTGTGATATTCAGTTCCAAAACTGATTATGTGCCTCTGTAACCCTTTACACCACTGCCCACGGAACGGGTATGGGGTGCATAAAAAACAAAATTTAAAATCACAATGTTCTTTATGTATTCCTCTGGCGACAGTTTACTATCCAAAAACTACCCCTAGGTCTCATTCTTTATTAGAGTTCTGTAATTCCTTTCCACATAATTTGTTAGTTGTGGGTGGTCTATTTTCTCCTATTCCACATTCCACAAAATGGCATTTATTCACATTGAATTCCATTTGCTGCTTGATGCTCCAAGCACTTGTTTTATCTAGATCAATTTGAAGAGTATTACAATCGTCTGTGTCTCCTATCTTCCCCAGTATATTAGCATCATTTGCAAACATGTTCATATAACTCTGTAATCCTGTTGGTAGATCCTTTATGTAGACAATGAACATTACTGGTGTAAGAAATAAACCCTGCAGAACTATGCTTGTAACACTCCTCCAGACATAAAATCAGCAGACTAACAGATGTTGTTACAACTCGAATATGACTTGGCTACAAGTATCTGGCAGTTCAGCTTGTATATAAGGTGTGCAGGTTACTATTGTGTACAATAGTTTTGGCAGATATGTGGGAAAAAGGCAAACATATCAGCACAGGGATCACCAACGGCGACGACGATGACATCCTCACCAGCATCAACAACCAGAATCTGACGCTTACAGTAGTAGCGGTCAAGACTATTTCCAACACTGAGGGTGACATTCACCATGGCATCGTAGGGACCCATGCCATGGACTATTGACTTAAATGCACAAGAATCACCATACTACCCATTCAAGTAACCAAGGAACGCTTCACAGAGCTCTGGCAGTGCTTCAAGTGCTACCAGTACTCCCACTACACCAGGAAGTGCACCGAGTGAGCACAGAGATGCAGCCTCTGTGCCCAGGAGCACCGCTACACGGACTACACATCCTTCCACCGACCCTGCCTGCTCTGCAATGGCCTAAACTCTGCGGTCTCACCTGACTGTCTCTTCCAGCCAGAGGAAATTTAAAAGATGAAGGCAATTGCATCCTCCACCACCATTCCTTAACCAGCAAACCCACTCCCTTCGGAATTCCCAGTCTTACCTGGGAACACACACGTGACTCCCTCACAACCGCCTGGCCCCTGGGGACACAGCACCCAGTCGATCGCACCACCTCTGACAACACCACCACTGGCCCAGCCTGCAGTTGCCATCAAGATCACCCTTTTACCTGGCCTCCACCTCGCTGACAAAATGGCTAGCAACAACATTACCCCCTACATCTATGCCATTAACAGGATGCTTGTCGCGAATGGACTTCCGACAGCTGCTGTACCCGATGACCTTCTTCCAGCTTCCACAACTGCTACCAGACCCTCCTTCCTAGGGACGCCTGAGCTGACCCACAGGGAGCCCTCACCGTCCGGCCACAGTGACTTCGCAGACCCCGAGCCTGTCCCACTGACAGGAATAGCAGCAGCCCCCATGACAGCTGACCAGGACAACGAGACCGACTCTGAAGACGAACACAAGGAAGTCGACCACGATGACTACCGACTCCGATGCTTCAGTTGATGTCACTGCCTCTCCCAGTCTTCATGCAGCCGTCCAGGCACCGTCTTCCCCTCCAGATCCCGCACCTTCACCAACCAGACTGACAGGCTCCCATGCCGCCCCCTCCGGGTATATCCGACGTGGCTGCACACTATCCAAGAAAGACAGACAGCATAACTCCATAATCCACAATGACTACTGGGAATACAAGTGCAGGGAAGCAGGACACATCCTTCACATGGTTGTCCTCAAGAATGCCTCAACCTCCATTGCGACTACAACACCTTGCAGAAGGAAATTCGACCAGACTACCAACTTCAGGGAACTGAGATAAGGAAACCAGTACTCTTGTAACACCCGGACAACTCCCTCTAAACCGGCCGACTGTGGCCAGCCCACCAACAGCCCTGCTGACTCCTGTGGCACTGAACTGTGAGCAATGTGTGTAGCCCCCATCAATTCACCGGTCAGACCAGCCCTACAGTCTTGGATTGAATTGGCGAGTTCATGGACCCCATCCCCAGATCTCCAGCATCAGCTATTGATACTGATAATGGCTCCAAAGAGCCTCCACCTACAGGCTCACCATAGCCCATGCTACTTGGAACTTTTTGTTCTGAGTAGCTGAATCTGAAACAACAACAACAACAGCAGGCAAACATAGCTCCAATCTACAAAAATGGTAGCAGGGACCCTCTTAATTAATATCATTGACAAGTGAGGTAATCAAAACACTAGAAAAATTAATTAAATCCAAATGAGAAGAACACTGGAGAGAAATTATAAAATAAGACAGTATGGTTTTCGAACAGGAAGATTCTGTGTAACACATCTACTTTAGTTTCTTTGATAGAGCCACAGAGATTTTACAGAAAAGAGAAGGATGGGGTGACTGCATATATTTTCTATTGTACATTGCATACCCAATGTACAATAGGGTACATCAAGTTGAGAAATTACATACATTACAGTTAGAGTTACATTCTTGCAAAGCCACTAACATACATTTTCAAGCTTTCAACATACAGTTTCAAATGTAGATATGATAGAGCCCAGTAGGCTCAGGAATCTGTACATCAGTTGATTGACGGTTGAGAGGCAGGATCAAAGAGCAAGAGCTCAACCCCCACAAGCACAACTAGGTGAGTACACAGCATTTTGGGCAAGTCCTTAAGCTGAACATTAAAAGTAATAACAGGTACATTTTAACTGAATATGAGTTTTTATTACTCATTTTTACTACTAACATTTTTTATTTCATTAGAGAGTGAGTTCCATACACTGGATCCTTTTATTTGCATGGACAATTTGCACAGAATTAGTCTAAGTCTAGGAATTTCAAAGATGTATTTATTTCTGGTGTGGTGCTCATGGATTCTATTACATCTATCAAAGAAGAGTTTCTATGGATAAGAATCAAGGAATAAGATTTTGTAATTGTAAATAGCATAATAAATTTTGTGGAGTGTATGTTTAGCATGTTCAGGGATTTAAGCAGAGTGGCTGTGTGTTGTCTGAGGACAGAGTTTGTTATAGTCCTGATAGCAGATTTTTGCTGGGTGATGATGGGTTTGAGGTAATTTGCAGTGGGTGAACCCCATGCACAGACACCATATGTTACCTGATATATTTTTTTTTTTTAACCTGAGGGTCACTGACCCCTACTGACCCTAACAAGGACAGGAAGCTGGCAGTTTGTCAAAGGTCCTCCCATTTTCGTTGATGATCTTTTCTAGGAATATTTTAAAACTCAACACACTTTTGGGAGTTATGGCTTTGGCGGGTAGGCGGTGTCATGGGTTAATAACCCTCAGGGTGAAAAGTATCTCCTGTTCTCAGGAGATACATTGTGGCTTGTTGAGCTTGAAACTGTTGGTCCTTGTTTGTGTTACATCTGACCTTCTGAAAAAAATATCTGGATCAACATCCTCTAACTTGTTCAGTATTTTAACAATTTCAATGAGATCCGACCTGTCATGCCTGTATTGCAGAGTTGATAGCCCTGTGGCCTTCAAGCGTTCCTGATACGGGAGATGACTTAGCTCTGGAATGACTTTTGTTTCCCAGTGTTGCATCTTCTACAGAGCAGCTATGTCTTTCTGGAAATGAGGTGTCCATGCTTGGATATAGTAATTCAAATGGTCTTTCACCAGAGATTTATACAGTTGAACCATTATTTTCTTTTCCTTATAGTCAAAAGTACGCTTGATTATCCCAAGTGTTTGGTTAGCTTTTCTAACTGCTGTACCCATCTAGTAAATTTTTGACACCAAGGTCCTTTTCTTCAATTAATCTTCTGTAATGTAGAAGTAGTAGGTATCCATCAGTCGTAGCTCTTCTGCCAGGTCCTGTAAGACTTTGGATTGGATTCTATCCACACCTGGGGCTTTTGAGACTTTTAGTTTGTCAATGTTCTTTCTAATCATTTTGCATGTTATAGGTATATTCCTAAATTCATTCTCCACCCATTCTTCAAACATTTGTGTGGGTGATGGGATGTCATCCACCCTTTCGAGTGTGAACACTTCAACCCATCCTCCGAATTGACAGTACGGTTTAATACTAAGTGTAATAAATACACTTATTTTAATTTGTTCATTAATAAGTACATTTCCTGACTGCCATACATAGTACATAATTGCACTTATGGGGCTGTTACATTTACCTCCCCATTTATTCTCCTCATTTTCTGTTAAGACACTCAGAATTTTAGGATGAAGTTTTCAAGTTCAATTTGCTATACACAAGTTTTAGATATCAGGAATTTCTTTTTCAGTTTTATTAAACAATCAAGATTTTATACACAATTTGAAAATATCCTGAGTTACTTTACAATTTATTGATATATTTTAGTTTTGTTTTATTAGTTTTATAAAACTGTAATATCAATATAGGTTAAGTACTAATTGTAATTAAAAAGCAATAAAATGCTTATCTTCAAACACTAAGAAGGTTAGGTTAGGTTGTGGTTTTCTATTCAGCTTTTCAGGTAAACTCAAATATTCACAATATATTTGACAGTACGGTTTAATACTAAGTGAAAATAAGTACAATTCCTGACTGCTATGAATAGTACATAATTGTATTTACTTGTGCTGTTACATTTACCTCCCCATTTTTGGAGGACAAGCTGCAACACTTGCGTAAAAAAATAATTTAGTGTGTTTGCTACCCTTTTATCATCCATTATAGCTTGGTTAGCCTCATCTATTAAGGGCCCAACCGAGTCCTTCATTTTTGTTTTACCGCTTATATAAGCACAGAAAGGTTTTGTATTTTTCTTTGTTTTGCGCAAGTTTTCTTTCGTAGTGTCTTTTGGCTGCTCTGATCTTCTGAGAGGCTGCATTTAGTGCCCTTTTGTACAACTCATAATGAATGATGTCCATTGTGGATTTATATGTTTTTCAGAGGTTCCTCTTGGTTACCAATGCTCATTTTACAACCTGTGTCATCCATCTAGTTACCTTTCTTACTTTCTTCTTTTTGGCACATATTTTTGAACGAGTTCTGTGATGACCCTCTTGAAATTTTGCCATGATGCTTCCGTGCCATGTTCACCCATTAGTTAACTCTAAGAGATGGTTTGCAGTTCCTCTCTCATTCTTTGATAGTCTCCTCATTGGTAATCTAAAAATTCAACATCTGACTTCATGTGGGTTTCTATATTCGTATTCCATCTTAAAATACGGTGGTTGCATGAGGGGAGTTAGCTATTCCACCACAAGAATAAGATCAATCATATCCTCTTCTGTTGTTAGCTCAAGATCTAGTATGCTGTTACGTGTGGGCTCTACCACATGCTGTATGAGGATGGAGTTTTGCACAAGGTCAAGAAAATGCTCACCTTCTGCTTGAGGTGTTAGGTTGATCCAATCTATGGTCTCATGGTAAAAGTCTCCCATTATTTTTGGGGTTTTTGGGTTTTGGTGTTTGGGTTTCAGATGCCACATTTGATTACATTATGCAGATCTGCAATTTCCTATGCCGCTGCTGTGTCAGCCCTGTAGCATACTCCCACAGTCATTTTGCCACCATCCTGGGTTAGTATGTTGCACCATACAGCTCTGAGGAGCCCATGGTGTTCAGTTCCTCATTGTTTGTTGTATCCAGATCCTCCTTCACATACACACATACAGTATCACCCCCCCCCCCACCCCTGCTCTTGTTGTTCTGTCCTTTCTGAATGGTGGGTGGTATCCTGGGAGATAGAATTTCCCTTCTATTATGTCCTCTCGGACCCATGTTTCACCGATGTCAATGATGTCAGGATTTTCAGCCTCGGCATATGCACATAATGATTCAAATTTATTTGAATCATTAGATAGGGATAGATTAGCAAGTAGTATAGTGTAAGAAGAGCATAGCAGTAACATAATATCTGATTTTTGAGAGTATACCAACATACAGTTTTAGACTTTTTTGGCTTTGTTGTTATGTGAGCAGTTATGTTATGTTATATATGTTATGTTACTGAAGTTTATTTTTTCTATGTATAGGCCAAGAAACTTTCCCTCATTTTTACTATTAATGTTGATGTTAGTCTATCTGAAGGTGAATTTAGCTTTATGATTTGCTTCCAAATAAAAGGTAGTAGGTCTTTTCTAGGTTTAATGCGAGTTTGTTGGTTAACATCCATAAATATATTTTATTTTTTATTTACAGTATTATTTAGAGTATGTGGGTTGCAGTTTGAGTAGATGGAGGTAGTATCATCAGGAAATAGTTTAGGTTTAAGAACACTAGAGACATTTGGCAAGTCACTGATTTACAGTATATAAGAAATATAGGAGGTTCTACACCAACATTCCTAACACACACCAGTTTAGCATTCCTAATGAACTTAGCATTCCTAATGCTACATTTCATATGTGCTTCCCATAAACTTTATAAGATTCATCTGGTAATAGTCTCTTGATCCAAGATAAAAATTATTTTTCTTTTTGCTCTTATCATTCAACTCTCATATTTTAACTCCTTTCCCCTCTTACATCTATAATATGTGTGGCAGCATCATTCCTTCACATGTTACATTCCATGTTATATTATAAGGCACTTTTATTAACATGCTTCTTTCATGATTTGCAAGATACCATGCGCACTTCTATAGTATATCATTAGAGCATGCCTAAAATATGTACAGTATTAGTAATACATAATATTCAATACATACATATTTCTGTCTGCAACCATTATTATTTACTTCTGATGCACTATGTAC
>NC_091171.1:46473143-46474563 GCF_040958095.1 Procambarus clarkii
ACGAACCTTTGTTTCCTGTCTGTCAAGTAATCCCAGCCGAGTGCCTTCACAAGTGAAGCGTGAGACAATGTACAACTAGAGCTTGAGACACTGTACAGCTGGAGCCTGAGAACATGTACAGTTGTATCCAGAGACAATGTGGAGCTGGAGCCTTACACACTGCACATCTGGAGCAGTGACTGTACAACAGGAGCCTCGGGCAATGTACAGCTGGAGCCAGAAACAATGCACAGTTGAAGCCTGAGACACAACAGATGGAGCTTGAGATGCTGTACAGCAGGAACCTGAGACAATGTACAGCTGGAGCCTCAGACTATGTACAGCTGGAGCCTAAGACAATGTACAGCTGGAACCTGAGACACTGTACAGCTGGAACCTGAGACACTGTACAGCTGGAGCCTAAGACGATGTACAGCTGGAGCCTAAGACGATGTACAGCTGGAGCCTAAGACACTGTACAGCTGGAGCCTGAGACACTGTACAGCTGGAGCCTGAGACAATGTACAGCTGGAGCCTGAGACAATTTACAGCTGGAGCCTAAGACAATGAACAGCTGGAGCCTGAGACACTGTACAGCTGGAGCCTAAGACAATGTACAGCTGGAGCCTGAGACACTGTACAGCTGGAGCCTGAGATACTGTACAGCTGGAGCCTGAGATACTGTACAGCTGGAGCCTAAGACAATGTACAGCTGGAGCCTGAGACAATTTACAGCTGGAGCCTAAGACAATGAACAGCTGGAGCCTGAGACACTGTACAGCTGGAGCCTAACACAATGTACAGCTGGAGCCTGAGACACTGTACAGCTGGAGCCTGAGATACTGTACAGCTGGAGCCTGAGATACTGTACAGCTGGAGCCTAAGACAATGTACAGCTGGAGCCTGAGACACTGTACAGCTGGAGCCTAAGACACTGTACAGCTGGAGCCTAAGACACTGTACAGCTGGAGCCTAAGACATTGTACAGTTGGAGCCTAAGACACTGTACAGCTGGAGCCTAAGACATTGTACAGTTGGAGCCTAAGACACTGTACAGCTGGAGCCTGAGACAATGTACAGCTGGAGCCGGAGACAATGTATAGCTGGAGCCCGAGACACTGTACAGCTGGAGCCCGAGACACTGTACAGCTGGAGCCTGAGACACTGTACAGCTGGAGCCTGAGACAATGTACAGCTGGAGCCTGAGACAATTTACAGCTGGAGCCTAAGACAATGAACAGCTGGAGCCTGAGACACTGTACAGCTGGAGCCTAAGACAATGTACAGCTGGAGCCTGAGACACTGTACAGCTGGAGCCTAAGACAATGTACAGCTGGAGCCTGAGACACTGTACAGCTGGAGCCTAAGACACTGTACAGCTGGAGCCTAAGACATTGTACAGTTGGAGCCTAAGACACTGTACAGCTGGAGCCTGAAACAC